>NC_063057.1:35869736-35916811 GCF_018812025.1 Megalobrama amblycephala | reverse complement strand
CTATACTGTAAAGAGTGTTTGTCAACAAGGGACGCTATTTGCACTTACTGTAAATAGACACTCCGTGTCCTATTATTTCAATATATTAGCACCTATTTTGATTTTTATATCTTTAGAAAATATTACAAAGCAGTTTGTTTGCAAGCCCAGAATAATAATTAAAAAAAAACGTAAAAAACGTTTTTTGGCCCCTGGACTAGTGCATCTCTATGTTTTATTATAGTTCAAATCAGATTGGACACCGGGCTGTAAGTTTGACACCCCTGACATTTGCACTGTAAATTGTTTTATTTACTATGGTCTAATAAATGTAACCTCAATAAAGGTTAGCCTGGGATGAACGCAAATTCTCATGATAAACCTCTGGGATTTTGGAGCACCAACTTGTAACAGTAGGTCAACATAACTATTGCGTTCTTTAATTGATTCCCTGTCTTATTCTGCCCTCTAGTGGGTAATATCGAACATGCTGCTAACCCTGCCCAATAAATACTTTTAATGTTATTAAACACTCGTTATACAGGTTACTTGCACTTTTATAACATAGTTTTAATTTTTATTGAAAATAAATGCCTTTTTTGATATGTGATGTGAAACTAGAGAAGAACGAACTCGGCAAAAGGCGGATTCGAAACCGCGGCGATCGCAGTAAAAGCTAGACTGGCGGTTCAATACTTTAGCGTTGCGCCACTAGGGACGTTGATAAGTGTACGTCCTTTATCATACTTGATAGATAATGAAGAGTTATTATGTTGAAATAACGACTTATGTTGAAATAACGAGATATTATGTCGTTATAACGACTTATTATGTTGAAATAACGAGATATTATGTCGTTATAACGACTTAATATCTTGAAATAACGAGATATTATGTCGTTATAACGACTTATTATGTTGAAATAACGAGATATTATGTCGTTATAACGAGATATTATGTTGAAATAACGAGATATTATGTCGTTATAACGACTTAATATCTTGAAATAACGAGATATTATGTCGTTATAACGACTTATTATGTTGAAATAACGAGATATTATGTCGTTATAACGAGATATTATGTTGAAATAACGAGATATTATGTCGTTATAACGACTTAATATCTTGAAATAACGAGATATTATGTCGTTATAACGACTTATTATGTTGAAATAACGAGATATTATGTCGTTATAACGAGATATTATGTTGAAATAACGAGATATTATGTCGTTATAACGACTTAATATCTTGAAATAACGAGATATTATGTCGTTATAACGACTTAATATCTTGAAATAACGAGATATTATGTCGTTATAACGACTTATTATGTTGAAATAACGAGATATTATGTCGTTATAACGACTTATTATGTTGAAATAACGAGATATTATGTCGTTATAACGACTTATTATGTTGAAATAACGAGATATTATGTCGTTATAACGACTTAATATCTTGAAATAACGAGATATTATGTCGTTATAACGACTTATTATGTTGAAATAACGAGATATTATGTTGAAATAACGACTTAATATCTTGATATAACGACATAATATCTCGTTATTTCAACATAATAAGTCGTTATAACGACATAATAAGTCATTATTTCAACATAATAACTCTTCATTATCTATCAAGTATGATAAAGGAGATTCACCTATCAACGTCCCTAGTGGCGCAACGCTAAAGTATTGAACCGCCAGTCTAGCTTTTACTGCGATCGCCGCGGTTTCGAATCCGCCTTTTGCCGAGTTCGTTCTTCTCTAGTTTCACATCACATATCAAAAAAAGGCATTTATTTTCAATAAAAATTAAAACAATGTTATAAAAGTGCAAATAACCTGCCTAACGAGTGTTTAATAACATTAAAAGTATTTATTGGGCAGGGTTAGCAGCATGTTCGATATTACCCACTAGAGGGCAGAATAAGACAGGGAATCAATTAAACAGCGCAATAGTTATGTTGAACTACTGTTACAATTTGGTGCTCCAAAATCCCAGAGGTTTATCATGGGAATTTGCGTTCATCCCAGGCTAACCTTTATTGAGGTTAAATTTATTAGACCATAAATTTATTAGACATCCTATTTATACTAAATGAGGGGTGTCAATAGCAGCATTTTCACGATATGCTATTTATACTAGGTGAAAATAGCGATATATTCTATTGACACCATGTAAAAGTAGCTTATCAGTTCTTTGCAAGAAGTGTAATTAGTATTTAGATGCTGTAGGCTGGTATTGGCAGATACTATTTGTACCTCAGTATTTTTGTACAGGATGCAATAATATCATATAGAGTGATTATATTTATTAAAATTATTAAATGGATGCTGCATTATTGGGAGAAAAAAAACCCTCCACTTTCCACCAACCCTACTCAATGAACACTTTTAATATTATTAAACACTTGTTCACATTTTATTTCCACTTTTTGAACATTATTTTCATTTTATTGAAAATGTATATGATGAGAAAATAGGAGTGAGCTCTTTTATTGGGTGAGCTCTGCAAAATGCTGATTCGACCCTGCAGCGATCGCTGTAAAAGCCAAAATCTGAAACCCTACATGCTATTGTTACGCCACTGAATACATCGAATTACAACTGTCCCTTTTTAAACTTCAGTGGCCCAACCAGACATTGGAACTATACTGTAAAGAGTGTTTGTCAGGGTTGGTGGACAAGGGACGCTATTTTGCACTTACTGTAAATAGACACTCCGTGTCCTATTATTTCAATATATTAGCACCTATTTTGATTTTTATATCTTTAGAAAATATTACAAAGCAGTTTGTTTGCAAGCCCAGAATAATAATTAAAAAAAAACGTAAAAAACGTTTTTTGGCCCCTGGACTAGTGCATCTCTATGTTTTTCATATAGTTCAAATCAGATTGGACACCGGGCTGTAAGTTTGACACCCCTGACATTTGCACTGTAAATAGGATGTTTTATTTACTATGGTCTAATAAATGTAACCTCAATAAAGGTTAGCCTGGGATGAACGCAAATTCTCATGATAAACCTCTGGGATTTTGGAGCACCAACTTGTAACAGTAGGTCAACATAACTATTGCGTTCTTTAATTGATTCCCTGTCTTATTCTGCCCTCTAGTGGGTAATATCGAACATGCTGCTAACCCTGCCCAATAAATACTTTTAATGTTATTAAACACTCGTTATACAGGTTACTTGCACTTTTATAACATAGTTTTAATTTTTATTGAAAATAAATGCCTTTTTTGATATGTGATGTGAAACTAGAGAAGAACGAACTCGGCAAAAGGCGGATTCGAAACCGCGGCGATCGCAGTAAAAGCTAGACTGGCGGTTCAATACTTTAGCGTTGCGCCACTAGGGACGTTGATAAGTGTACGTCCTTTATCATACTTGATAGATAATGAAGAGTTATTATGTTGAAATAACGACTTATGTTGAAATAACGAGATATTATGTCGTTATAACGACTTATTATGTTGAAATAACGAGATATTATGTCGTTATAACGACTTAATATCTTGAAATAACGAGATATTATGTCGTTATAACGACTTATTATGTTGAAATAACGAGATATTATGTCGTTATAACGAGATATTATGTTGAAATAACGAGATATTATGTCGTTATAACGACTTAATATCTTGAAATAACGAGATATTATGTCGTTATAACGACTTATTATGTTGAAATAACGAGATATTATGTCGTTATAACGAGATATTATGTTGAAATAACGAGATATTATGTCGTTATAACGACTTAATATCTTGAAATAACGAGATATTATGTCGTTATAACGACTTATTATGTTGAAATAACGAGATATTATGTCGTTATAACGACTTATTATGTTGAAATAACGAGATATTATGTCGTTATAACGACTTATTATGTTGAAATAACGAGATATTATGTCGTTATAACGACTTATTATGTTGAAATAACGAGATATTATGTCGTTATAACGACTTAATATCTTGAAATAACGAGATATTATGTCGTTATAACGACTTAATATCTTGAAATAACGAGATATTATGTCGTTATAACGACTTATTATGTTGAAATAACGAGATATTATGTCGTTATAACGACTTATTATGTTGAAATAACGAGATATTATGTCGTTATAACGACTTAATATCTTGAAATAACGCGATATTATGTCGTTATAACGACTTATTATGTTGAAATAACGAGATAACTTTTCGATTTTTTTTTTCCTCCCTACCAAGTTTTTTTTTCATAATATCTCGTTATTTCAACATAATAAGTCGTTATAACGACATAATATCTCGTTATTTCAACATAATATCTCGTTATTTCAAGATATTAAGTCGTTATAACGACATAATATCTCGTTATAACGACATAATATCTCGTTATTTCAACATAATAAGTCGTTATAACGACATAATATCTCGTTATTTCAACATAATATCTCGTTATTTCAACATAATAAGTCGTTATAACGACATAATAAGTCGTTATTTCAACATAATAACTCTTTATTATCTATCAAGTATGATAAAGGACATTACTGTGATAACGTCCCCAGTGGCGCAATGTTAAAGTATTGGACCGCCAGTCTAGCTTTTACTGCGATCGCCGCGGTTCGAATCCGCCTTTTGCCGAGTTCGTTCTTCTCTAGTTTCACTTCACATATCAAAAAAGGCATTTATTTTCAATAGAAATTAAAGCAATGTTATAAAAGTGCAAATAACCTGCCTAACGAGTGTTTAATAAAATTCAAAGTATTTATTGGGCAGGATTAGCAGCATGTTCGATATTACCCACTAGAGGGCAGAATAAGACAGGGAATCAATTAAACAGCGCAATAGTTATGTTGAACTACTGTTACAATTTGGTGCTCCAAAATCCCAGAGGTTTATCATGGGAATTTGCGTTCATCCCAGGCTAACCTTTATTGAGGTTAAATTTATTAGACCATAAATTTATTAGACATCCTATTTATACTAAATGACAATAGCAGCATTTTCACGATATGCTATTTATACTAGGTGAAAATAGCGATATATTCTATTGACACCATGTAAAAGTAGCTTATCAGTTCTTTGCAAGAAGTGTAAATAGTATTTAGATGCTGTAGGCTGGTATTGGCAGATACTATTTGTACCTCAGTATTTTTGTACAGGATGCAATAATATCATATAGAGTGATTATATTTATTAAAATTATTAAATGGATGCTGCATTATTGGGAGAAAAAAAAACCTCCACTTTCCACCAACCCTACTCAATGAACACTTTTAATATTATTAAACACTTGTTCACATTTTATTTCCACTTTTTGAACATTATTTTCATTTTATTGAAAATGTATATGATGAGAAAATAGGAGTGAGCTCTATTATTGGGTGAGCTCTGCAAAATGCTGATTCGACCCTGCGATCGCTGTAAAAGCCAAAATCTGAAACCCTACATGCTATTGTTACGCCACTGAATACATCGAATTACAACTGTCCCTTTTTAAACTTCAGTGGCCCAACCAGACATTGGAACTATACTGTAAAGAGTGTTTGTCAACAAGGGACGCTATTTGCACTTACTGTAAATAGACACTCCGTGTCCTATTATTTCAATATATTAGCACCTATTTTGATTTTTATATCTTTAGAAAATATTACAAAGCAGTTTGTTTGCAAACCCAGAATAATAATAAAAAAAACCCGCTAAAAAGTTTTTGGCCCCTGGACTAGTGCATCTCTATGTTTTATTATAGTTCAAATCAGATTGGACACCGGGCTGTAAGTTTGACACCCCTGACATTTGCACTGTAAATTGTTTTATTTACTATGGTCTAATAAATTTAACCTCAATAAAGGTTAGCCTGGGATGAATGCAAATTCCCATGATAAACCTCTGGGATTTTGGAGCACCAACTTGTAACAGTAGTTCAACATAACTATTGCGTTCTTTAATTGATTCCCTGTCTTATTCTGCCCTCTAGTGGGTAATATCGAACATGCTGCTAACCCTGCCCAATAAATACTTTTAATGTTATTAAACACTCGTTAGGCAGGTTATTTGCACTTTTATAACATTGTTTTAATTTTTATTGAAAATGAATGCCTTTTTGATATGTGATGTGAAACTAGAGAAGAACGAACTCGGCAAAAGGCGGATTCGAAACCGCGGCGATCGCAGTAAAAGCTAAACAGGCGGTTCAATACTTTAGCGTTACGCCACTGGGGACGTTGCTAGGCGAACCTCCTTTATCATACTTGATAGATAATGAAGAGTTCTTATGTTGAAATAACGACTTATTATGTCGTTATAACGACTTATTATGTTGAAATAACGAGATATTATGTCGTTATATCAAGATATTAAGTCGTTATTTCAACATAATATCTCGTTATTTCAACATAATAAGTCGTTATAACGACATAATATCTCGTTATTTCAACATAATAAGTCGTTATTTCAACATAAGTCGTTATAACGACATAATATCTCGTTATTTCAACATAATAAGTCGTTATAACGACATAATATCTCGTTATTTCAAGATATTAAGTCGTTATAACGACATATCTCGTTATTTCAACATAATAAGTCGTTATAACGACATAATATCTCGTTATTTCAACATAATAAGTCGTTATAACGACATAATATCTCGTTATTTCAAGATATTAAGTCGTTATAACGACATAATATCTCGTTATTTCAAGATATTAAGTCGTTATAACGACATAATATCTCGTTATTTCAAGATATTAAGTCGTTATAACGACATAACATCTCGTTATTTCAACATAATAAGTCGTTATTTCAACATAATAAGTCGTTATAACGACATAATATCTCGTTATTTCAACATAATAAGTCGTTATAACGACATAATATCTCGTTATTTCAAGATATTAAGTCGTTATAACGACATAATATCTCGTTATTTCAACATAATAAGTCGTTATAACGACATAATATCTCGTTATAACGACATAATATCTCGTTATTTCAACATAATAAGTCGTTATTTCAACATAATAACTCTTCATTATCTATCAAGTATGATAAAGGACGTATACTTATCAATGTCCTCAGTGGCGCAATGTTAAAGTATTGGACCGCCAGTATAGCTTTTACTGCGATCGCCGCGGTTTCGAATCCGCCTTTTGCCGAGTTCGTTCTTCTCTAGTTTCACATCACATATCAAAAAAGGCATTTATTTTCAATAAAAATTAAAACTATGTTATAAAAGTGCAAGTAACCTGTATAACGAGTGTTTAATAACATTAAAAGTATTTATTGGGCAGGGTTAGCAGCATGTTCGATATTACCCACTAGAGGGCAGAATAAGACAGGGAATCAATTAAAGAATGCAATAGTTATGTTGAACTACTGTTACAAGTTGGTGCTCCAAAATCCCAGAGGTTTATCATGAGAATTTGCGTTCATCCCAGGCTAACCTTTATTGAGGTTAAATTTATTAGACCATAGTAAATAAAACAATTTACAGTGCAAATGTCAGGGGTGTCAAACTTACAGCCCGGTGTCCAATCTGATTTGAACTATAATAAAACATAGAGATGCACTAGTCCAGGGGCCAAAAACGTTTTTTACGTTTTTTTTTTAATTATTATTCTGGGCTTGCAAACAAACTGCTTTGTAATATTTTCTAAAGATATAAAAATCAAAATAGGTGCTAATATATTGAAATAATAGGACACGGAGTGTCTATTTACAGTAAGTGCAAATAGCGTCCCTTGTTGACAAACACTCTTTACAGTATAGCTCCAATGTCTGGTTGGGCCACTGAAGTTTAAAAAGGGACAGTTGTAATTCGATGTATTCAGTGGCGTAACAATAGCATGAAGGGTTTCAGATTTTGGCTTTTACAGCGATCGCAGGGTCGAATCAGCATTTTGCAGAGCTCACCCAATAATAGAGCTCACTCCTATTTTCTCATCATATACATTTTCAATAAAATGAAAATAATGTTCAAAAAGTGGAAATAAAATGTGAACAAGTGTTTAATAATATTAAAAGTGTTCATTGAGTAGGGTTGGTGGAAAGTGGAGGGTTTTTTTTCTCCCAATAATGCAGCATTCATTTAATAATTTTAATAAATATAATCACTCTATATGATATTATTGCATCCTGTACAAAAATACTGAGGTACAAATAGTATCTGCCAATACCAGCCTACAGCATCTAAATACTATTTACACTTCTTGCAAAGAACTGATAAGCTACTTTTACATGGTGTCAATAGAATATATCGCTATTTTCACCTAGTATAAATAGCATATCGTGAAAATGCTGCTATTGTCATTTAGTATAAATAGGATGTATCGTATTTTCACTTAGTGTAAATAGCATCTACAGTAGGGGTGTCAAACTCATTTTAGTTTGAGGGACGGACTGGAAAGAAATGAACCATATGCGGGCCGAATTACCTTCGTCTTATAATAACTTTAGTGCGCTGATAGTTACATTAATATTAAACATATGAACAACAAATTAATTTGCAAGAAAACTGCATTTTTTTTTTTTTTTGTTTACAGTGAAAAGACTATTCGATTTTTAAAATTATTTTTTATTTAATATTTTTTATTAGCATCTATTTTGATTTATCATGGCCAATTTCAATTTTTATAAGAAGCAAAACGTCTGATTCTGATACTGGTTGCAGATTTTTTTTAAAGCAAATTTATTTGTTGTTTATTTTTTCACAGGCCAAACTGGCCTTAAACAGATATCTCTTTGATATTAGAGGCAAACACTGGCATTTGGATATTAGAGGCATTTTTATCATAGTCAAAGATGTTATGCACATGAGCATGAGCAGTTGTTTTTAATCTAAATTACTGAATAATTTCAAGATTAACAGCAAAAACTAGGTCTGGTCTGACTTTAGCTTTGTGAAATTATGCTACATAACAAAACAAAATCAGCATACGGACTGAATGAATATTACTACTTTATATGGAGATAAGAGGAAAAGCCATCAAAACTTTTCTTAAAAACAGTTGCCTTCTGAGATATATTCATATCAATCCCACTGTAATATTTATATTATTCTCCCTATTTTTCGCAAACAGTGAGCTTGTGCATGGTACAGTAGTTCCTCTGCTGGCGGGTCTGTTCTCTTTGTGTCCGTATTCAGCGTGTTAAAGTCCTGCTTACATACTTCGTAAATACACAGATGAAATTTTGGGAAAATATTACAAAGCAGTTTGTTTGCAAACCCAGAATAATAATAAATAAAAAAAACGCTTAAAAACGTTTTTGGCCCCTGGACTAGTGCATCTCTATGTTTTATTATAGTTCAAATCAGATTGGACACCGGGCTGTAAGTTTGACACCCCTGACATTTGCACTGTAAATTGTTTTATTTACTATGGTCTAATAAATTTAACATCAATAAAGGTTAGCCTGGGATGAATGCAAATTCCCATGATAAACCTCTGGGATTTTGGAGCACCAACTTGTAACAGTAGGTCAACATAACTATTGCATTCTTTAATTGATTCCCTGTCTTATTCTGCCCTCTAGTGGGTAATATCGAACATGCTGCTAACCCTGCCCAATAAATACTTTTAATGTTATTAAACACTCGTTATACAGGTTACTTGCACTTTTATAACATAGTTTTAATTTTTATTGAAAATAAATGCCTTTTTTGATATGTGATGTGAAACTAGAGAAGAACGAACTCGGCAAAAGGCGGATTCGAAACCGCGGCGATCGCAGTAAAAGCTATACTGGCGGTCCAATACTTTAACATTGCGCCACTGAGGACATTGATAAGTATACGTCCTTTATCATACTTGATAGATAATGAAGAGTTATTATGTTGAAATAACGACTTATTATGTTGAAATAACGAGATATTATGTCGTTATAACGAGATATTATGTCGTTATAACGACTTATTATGTTGAAATAACGAGATATTATGTCGTTATAACGACTTAATATCTTGAAATAACGAGATATTATGTCGTTATAACGACTTATTATGTTGAAATAACGAGATATTATGTCGTTATAACGACTTATTATGTTGAAATAACGAGATATTATGTCGTTATAACGACTTTATGTTGAAATACGAGATAAGTTTCGTTGTTTTTTTTCCCTCCCCAAGTTTTTTTTTTTTTTTACCTTGCTCAGGGCTTCCGTACTTCCGTAGTACATTGGACCTACTTAAAAAAAAAAAAAAAAAATGTCCTCAGAGTCCTCGATCTCAAGTTTTTTTATACTGTTCCTCTTTGCCTCACTCTGATGTTACTTCAGCCATACATGAGCCCATGTTTGACCAACTGAAAATATTTCTGGCAAATTACTCCTTGATCATGAACTTTCTATACACAATCATTGACTTTATCTGATATTATTTCAGCCAGACAGTAGTCCATATTTGACCTACTGAACAAATTTCTTGCCAAAGAGTACTTGGCAATGAACTTTATATACATGCCTCACTCTCATCTTGCTTCAGCCATAGAGTTTTGCATATTTGACCAGTACTTACATATTTCTAAGGATATTAGTCCTCGATCATGAACTTTCTATACATACTCATTGAACCCTTTGATTTTATTTCATCCAGACAGTAGTCCATATTAGACTTACTAAACATATTACTGGCAAAAGAGTATTTGATATTGAACTTATTATACATACTCATTGAAGCCTTCTGATATCAGATCAGCCATATAGAAGTCCATTTTTATGTCCTACAGTTTTTTCTGTCCCAAGAATCTTTCATCATGAACTTTCTACACATACTTGTTGCCTCAGTATGATGTTAATTCAGCCAAATTTCTGGAAAATTATTCCTCGATCATGAACTTTTTATACATACATATTGAGTGCTTTTAATGACACGTCAGCAATAAAGTATTGCATATTTGACCTAATGGACATATTTCTATCAAATTTGTCCTCAATCATGAACTTTCTTTTTTTTTTTTCTTCTTCTTCTTTTTTTTTTCATGCTCACTGACTTTTTGAGTGTATTTGTTAGATCGATCATCCAGACAGTAGTCAATATTAGGTCTGCTGAATACATTTCTGGCCAAAAGGTATTTGATATTGAACTTTTTATATATACTCATTGATGCCTTCTGATGTCACATCAGTCATATATAGATGTCCATACTGTATTTGACCTACTGAACATATTTCTGACCCAAGAGTCCTCAATCATGAATTTTCTCTACAGACTCATTTTCTCCTTCTGATGTTACATCAGACTGACAGTAGTCCATATTTGCCATGATGAACATATTTCTGGCCCAAGAGTACTCGATCTTGAACTTTCTGTACAGACTCATTGACTCGTGATGTTACATCAGACCAACAGTAATCCATATTTGCCATGATGTACATTTTTCTGGCCCAAGAGTACTCAATATTGAACTTTCCATACATATTCATTGACTCAAGAAGAGTAGTTCATATTAGACCTACTTTTTAAATTTTTTCTATCCAAAGAGACCTTGAACATGAACTTTTTGTACATATTCATTGTGTCACTCTGATGTTACTTTAGCCATACACGGCCCCATGTTTGACCTACTGAACATTTTTCTGGCCCGAGTACTCGATGTTGAACTTTCCATACATATTCATTGACTCAAGAACAGTAGTCCATATTAGACCTACTTTTTACATTTTTTCTATCCAAAGAGTCCTCGATCATGAACATTCTATACATATTCATTGACTCCTGCTGCTGCTATAAAAAAAGTGCATATGTGACATAATGAACATTTGTCTGGCCAAAAAGTACTTGATCTTGATCTTTCTATACACACTTGTTGACTCTGACTTCTGATGTTACATCGGACAGAAAGTAGTCCATATTTGACTTACTGAACATATTTCTGCCTCAAGAGTCCTCGATCATGAACATTCTACACGTACTCATTGATTCTGATGATATGTCAGCCATACAGAAGTCCATATTTGACTTATTGAACATATTTCTGGCAAAAGAGTGGCCAATCATGAACATTCAAAACATAATAATTCACTATTTCTGATTTTACATCAAACATACAGAAGGCCAATATTTGACATCCTGACATATTTCTGGCCAAAGAGAACTCGATATTTAACTTTCTCTTTCTGCTCATTGACTCCTTCTGATGATACGTCAGCCATATATTAGTCCATATGTGAACTTCATGAACATATTTCTGGCCGAAGATCTTGAACTTTCAAAATATACACTTGGCCTCTTTCTGATGTTACATCAGCCATAGCGAAGTCCATATTTGACCTACTGAACATATTTCTGGCCCAAATATCGTCGATCATGAACTTTCTATCATTAACTCCTGGTGATAAGTCAGCCATACAATAGTCCACATCTGACCAAGTGAACATATTTCTGGCCCAAGAGTACTCGGTCTTGAACTTTTTATACATTCTCATTGACTCCTTCTGATGATACATCAGCCATGCAGAAGTCCATATTTGACCTACTAAACATGAGAGAGGGGCAAAGAGTATGTTTAAAAAATTCATGTTTGAGAACTCTTGGGATGAAAAATTTAAGTTTGATATGAAAGTATATAAAGTTCAAGATCAAGTGCTCTTGAGCCAAAACATATTCTTACATATTCAGCTTCTTTAGAACCAATATGGACTATGGACTGTCTGATGTAACATCAGAAGGAGTCTAATTTGGCAGAATTATGTTCAATAGGTCAAAAATTGGCTCATATATAGCTAAAGTAAGGCTATGAGTATGTACAGAAAGTTCATGATCAAGGACTCTTGGAACAGAAAAAAAAAATGATCAAGTTTAATATGGACTTCTGTATGGCTGACATATCATCAGAAGCAGTGAATGAATATGTATGAAAAGTTTATTATCGAGGACTAATTTTGCTGGAAATATGTTCAGTAGGTCAAATTTGGGCTCATGTACTTTTGAAGTAACATTAGAGTGAGGCAATGAGAATGTATAGAAAGTTCATGGTTGAGGACTTTTGGGACAGAAAAAAGAATGTAAGGTATGGACTTCCGTGTGAGTGGAGTAATTTCAGATGGAGTCAACGGTAATGTATAAAAAGTTCAAGATTGAGGACTCTTGGGCCAGAAGTATGTTCATTAGGTCAAATATATACTACTTTCTCTCGGATATAACATCAAAAGGAGTCAACAAGTCTGTATAGAAAGGACTCTTAAGCCAGAAATATGTTTAAGTAGGTCAAATATGCAATACTCTATGACATATGATCAGAAGGAGTCAATGATTGTGTTTAAAAAGTTCATGAGCAAGAAATATGTTCAGTTGGTCTAATATGGACATCTGTATGGTGGAAGTAACACTGGAAGGGGTCAATGAGTATGTATAGAAAGTTCAAGATCAAGTGCTATTGGGCCAGAAATATGTTTATTAGGTCAAATATGGACTATCAGAAGACGTCAATGAGCGTAAAATTCAGTATCGAATACTTTTTGGCCAGAAATATTTTCAGTAGGTTAAATTTGGACAACTGCCTGGCCGATGTAAAATCAGATAAAGTCAATGAATTATGTATAGAAAGTTCATGATCGAGGATTAATTTGCCAGAAATGTGTTCAATAGGTCAAACACGGACTTCTGTTTAGCTGAATGAATATGAGAAGGCATCAATGATTACATGTAAGAAGTTCAACATCCAATTCTCATCGCCCAGAAATATGTTCAGTATAGGTCTAATTTTGACCTATACGGGTGAAGCAACATCAATAGGAGTCAATGGTAATGTAAAAAAGTTCAAGATCGAATAAATATATATCCATTAGTTCAAATATCCAATTCTCTATGGCTGACGTATCATCAGAAAGTGTCAATGAGTTTGTACAAACAGTTCATGATCAAGGACTAAGTTGCCAGAAATATGTTCAGTAGGTCAAACAAGAAAGTTTGGGATCGAGGGCTGTATGGCTGAAGTAACATCAGAGTGAAGCAATGAGTATGTTGAGGAGTTCAGGACTCTTGGGCCAGAAAAATATTTATTAGATCAAATATGGACTACTGTATGGCTGATGTCAATGAGTCTGTATAGAAAGTTCATGATCGAGGAGTAATTTGCCAGAAATATTTTCAGTAGTTCAAACATGGGCTCATGTATGGCTGAAGTAACATCAGAGTGAGGCAAAGAGCAAGAGTATACAAAACTCTGAGGATTCTGAGGATAATTTTTTTAAGTAGGTCTAATATCGATTTATATATGGCTGAAATAAAATCAGTAGTCCGTGAGTTTGTATAGAAAGTTCAAGATTGAGTACTCTTGGGCCAGAAATATGTTCAGTAGGTCAAATATGGGCTTCTATATGGCTGAAGTGACATCAGTAGGCCTCAATGAGTATGTTTGGCCATATATATGTTCAATTGGTCAAATATGGACTACTATCTGGCTTATCTAACATCAGATGGAGTCAATAAGTATGTATAGGAAGTGCATGATCGAGGACTAATTTGCCAGAAATATGTTCAGTAGGTCTAATATGGACTTCTGTATGGGAGACTTAATATCAGAAGGAGTCAATAATAATGTATGAAACTTTCAAAAGTTTACAGTAGAAAGTTCAAGATCAAATACTCTTTAGCGAGAAATATGTCCTTTAGGTCAAATATGCAATACTCTATGGCTGACGTATCATCATAAGGAGTCAAGGAGTATGTTTAAAAAGTTTATTATGGTCTAATTTGCAAGAGATTTGTTCTGTAGGTAAAACATAGGCTCATGTATGGGTGATGTAACATCAGAGTGAGTATGTATTTTATGTAGGTCTAATATGGACTTCTGTGTGGCTGAAACAAAATCAGAAGGCGTCAATGACTATATAAAAAACTTCAGTGTTGAATAATCTTTTGGCCAGAAGTATGTTCAGTTGGTCAAATATGTCCTTTATGTCAAATATGCAATACTAATGAGTATGTTTAAAAAGTTCATGAGCAAGGACAAATTTACCAGAGATATGTTCTGTAGGTCAAACATTGGCTCATGTATGGTTGAAGTTAACATCAGAGCAAGGAGTATGTATACAAAGTCTCCTGGGACAAAAACTAATTTTAAGTAGGTCTAATATGTATGTCTATATTTCTGTATGGCTGAAATAAATTCAGAATGAGTCAGTTTAGAAAGTTCAAGATTGAGGTCTAATTTGCCAGAAATATGTTCAGTAAGTCAAACAAATTACTAAATTGGTTGATGTTACAACAAAAGGCATCAATGAGTATATAAAAAAAGTTCAATATCAAATACTGTTTGGTCAGAAATATGTTCTGTCTTTCATTTATGGACTACTGTCTGACTGCTTTAACATCAGTCAATGAGTATGTATAGAAAATTCATGACTGAGGACTAATTTGCCAGAAATATGCCCATTAGATCAAACATGCAATACTCTTTGACTGACGTATCATCAAAAGGCATCAACAGTTAAATATAAAATTTCAAGATCGAGTACTCTTTGGACAGAAATATGTTCTTTAGGTCTAATATGGACTACTTGGGCGGATGATCTAACATCAGATGGAGTCAATGAGTAAAGAAAGTTCATGAATGAGGGAGGACTTGTTTGCCAGAAAAGTCCCTATTAGGTCGAATATGCAAAACTCTATGGCTTACGTATCATCCAAAGGAGTCAATAATTATATATAAAAGTTCCAAATCGAGTACTCTTTGGCTAGAAATATGTCCTTTATGTCAAATATGCAATACTCTTTGGCTGACGTGTTATCATGTTTCATTGAGTATGTTTAAAAAGTGCTTGATCACAGAAAGTTCATTATCGAGGATGCTAGCTCAGAATAATTTTAACTAGGTCTAATATAGACTTCTTTAAGGCTGAAATACATGTATTTATTATACTTTTTTTTTTTGTATTAAAGAAGTACATGTGCCGTTGCATTGCAAAGCTTTACAAGAATTTAGTTTTTGCATTGAAGAGAAAACACATAACATATTTTCCAATTTCATTGCAGTACACTGAATAGAAAAAAAACATAACACACATGCTATAATATAATAACAAGCTCATTTCGTCTGTGCAATGAAGAGATAACATAGCGGTATTAAGTTCTAACTTATTCATTTATGCTTTAAAGACGTAACATATATGTGCTGTAGCATTATATTGCATAAGAGAACACATATAAGGTATGCGTTGTTTCATAGCATTGTATACAAGAACTAAATTATTCCTCCTGCACTGAAGAGATAACACATAACATGTGTGGTTTTGCGATGAATGAAGAATCTCATCCGCGTTGAGATAACACATAAGATTTGCATTGCATTGCAGTAACTTAATCAGTTGTACATTGAAGAGACTGCATTACATACCAGAAACAACTCTTTCCTTTGTGCATTGAAGAGAAATCAAATCACAATATGCTGTTGCATTGCAATGCATCCAAGAACTGTTTCAGTTCATTGCAAACAATAGTTAACTTATTAAGTTGTGCATAGAAAAAATATATTATAACGTATGTGCTGTTTGCATTGCAATGAATACAAGAACTAACATGTAAGTTGTATACTGTTTCCTTGCATTGTATACGAAAACTAAATATACGTATGCTTTGAAGAAATTAATATAACATATATGTGCTGTTGCATTTCAATGCCTTCAAGAAAAAAGTTATGCACTGTTTCTTTGCAATGAATACAAAAACTAACTTATTCCTATTGCATTGAAGAGATAACACATAACGAGTGGTGTTGCGATGAATGAACTAACGCATCCGTTATGCATTGAGATTAACACATAACCTGTGCATTGCATTAGTTTTGCAGTGAAGAGATAACACGACAGGTGCTTGTTGCACTGCGTTGCAAACAAGAACGAACACGTATATGCTTGTTGCATTGCAATGCAAGAACTGTTTCAGTGCATTGCAAACAATAGTTAACTTATGTTGTGCATAGAAGAAAAACAAAACAGGTGCTTGTTGCGCTGCATTGCATACAAGAACTAACTTTTCCTTTGTGCTTGAAGAGAAAACAAATCACATATGCTGTTGCATTGCAATGCATCAAGAACTGTTTCAGTGCCTTGCATACAATAGTTAAATTATTACGCCGTGCATAGAAGACAAACAAAACACGTGTTGCATTGCAAGGCATCAGTGCATTGGCAATCAGTGCATTGCATACAATGGTTAGCTATTACGCTGTGAAAAGAATACATTGATAACTCATGTGCTGTTGCATTGTAAGACATCAAGAACTGTTTCAGTGCATTGCAAACAATAGTTAACATTACGCTGTGAATAGAAGAAAGTTATGCACTGTTTCTTTGCATTGTGTACAAAAATAACTTATTCCTATTGCATTGAAGAGATAACACATAACGAGTGGTGTTGCGATGAATGAACTAACGCATCCATTACATTGCAGTAAGTTAGTCCGTTTCGCAGTGAATAGATTAACAAAACAGGTGGTTGTTTCGCTGCGTTGCATACAAGAACTAAGTTTCCTTTGTGCTTAGAAGACAAAACAAATCACATAAACAAATGCATCAAGAACTGTTTCAGTGCCTTGCATGCAATAGTTAACTTATTACGCTGTGAATAGAAGAAATTTATATAAAATATGTGTTGCTGAATTGCAAATTTTAAGTTATGCACTGTTTCCTTACATTGTACACAAAAACTAACTTATTCCTTATTGCATTGAAGAGATAACACATAACGAGTGGTGTTGCGAAGAATGAACTAACGCATCCGTTATGCATTGAGATGAACACATAACCTATGCATTGCATTAGTTTTGCAGTGAAGAGATAACACGACAGATGCTTGTTGCACTGCGTTGCAAACAAGAACGAACACGTATATACTTGTTGCATTGCAATGCAAGAACTGTTTCAGTGCATTGCAAACAATAGTTAACTTATGTTGTGCATAGAAGAAAAACAAAACAGGTGCTTGTTGCGCTGAATTGCATACAAGAACATACTCGGTTACGTACGTAACCTCGGTTCCCTGAGATACGGGAACGAGTACTGCGTATGGGGAAAAGCTCCTTTTTCCTCCTTGCTGAAGCCTTTTTTTTAATAGCGCAGTGAAAACTGCACGTCTATTGGCTCAAAGGAATGAAACTCTTTGAGCCAATGACGGCGCGGCATAGTCGCGCGAGCCAATGGCGAAATAGCGCGCCAACAAGCCCGCCAAAACGGGCGTGGCTTATGGCTATATAAGCCGGCGTCTTCGCCATTGGATTCAGTTTAAACTCGACTGAAGCAACGATACTGAGCCGCAGTGTCGGGGCACGGCATAATACGCAGTACTCGTTCCCGTATCTCAGGGAACCGAGGTTACGTACGTAACCGAGTACGTTCCCTTTCGATACTCTCACTCATACTGCGTATGGGGAACGAATACAATCACGCCGTGCCGCGACAGGGAACGACAAAACATAACTTGAGCGCCAGGGGGGGCCCAGAGGATATGTGAGGGGCTAAAAGCCGTCGAACCCTAGATGCACAGGGGCCGGGAGGCCCCTGAGAGCGTGTGATGACGGTGCTCAGAGAGGCCGTCTTTTTCACACTGAGAGGACCTGAGCATGTAAGGTCGGGATGTCCAAATTATAAAATCTGACAAAAGTGGACGGCGAGGACCAGCCGGCCACCTCACAGATGTCTTTGAGAGAAACGCCACTAGACCACGCCCAGGACGAGGCCATGCCTCTAGTGGAGTGGGCTCTTATTCTTTATGGGGCAGTCCAGGCCCATAGAGGAGTAGCAAAGAGCAATTGCGTCGACTATCCAATGCGAGAGGCGTTGCTTTGAGACCGGAGACCCTTTGGTGCGGCCGCCAAAGCAGATGAAGAGCTGGTCTGACTGCCTGAATGGCTGAGACCGCTCAGTATAGAATCTCAATGCCCTGACGGGGCAGAGTAAATGCACCTCTCACTCGTCCGTGGAAGGAGGTAGCGCTGAGAGGGAAATAACCTGTGCTCTGAACGGGGTTGAGAGCACCTTGGGGACATAACCATGTCTGGGTTTTAGAACGACCTTAGAGTCGTTGGGCCCGAACTCAAGGCATGCAGGGCTCACAGAGAGGGCCTGCAGGTCGCCGATGCGCTTAACCGATGCTAGCGCAAGTAGCAGAGCGGTTTTGAGCGTTAAGGGCCGAAGGTCAGCTGACTGCAGTGGCTCAAAGGGCGGACCCTTGAGGGCTGCAAGGACAGTGGAAAGGTCCCAAGAGGGAACGGTAAGTGGTCTAGGGGGGTTAAGACGCCTAGCACCTCTTAGGAAACAGACAATGAGGCTGTTTCTGCCCACCGTCTGGCCAGCGATAGGGGCGTGAAACGCTCCAATGGCTGCAACGTAGACTAAAATGTTCCCAGGGAGGCTTAACGGCTCCCATCGAGGGACGTTAGGTGCAGAGCCCACAGCTGGGGCTGGGGGGTGCCAGATCGTCCCGTTCGCCGGAGAGAGGAGGTCTCTTCTCAGGGGGATAGGCCATGGGTCTCTCGTGGAGAGCCTGAACAGCTCTGAGGACCAGGTTCGCACAAGGCGGCTGGACGAAAGGCCTGCTTGGAGGTTTATATAAGACACGACCGGCATGCTGTCCGACTGGACCAGGACGTGGTGTCCTTTCAGGAATGCCTGGAACGTGTTCAGGGCATGCTCTACTGCCAGCATCTCGAGGCAGTTGATATGCAGAAGGCTCTGCTCGTGAGTCCACGAGCCGAAGGCTGGTCTGCCCTCGAAAACGGCGCCCCAACCCGTGTTGGAGGCGTCCGTTGAGAGCACCTTCCTTCTTGTTACCGCCTGAAGGGGGACTCCACGCTTGAACCAGCTGGGGTTCGTCCAAGGTCTCAGGGCTGTAACGCAGGCCTGATTGACCCTGATAAGGAAGCGGCCGTGCCGCCAAGCATGTAGTGGAACCCTGAGTTTCAGCCAGTGTTGCAGAGGCCGCAATCGTAGGAGGCCGAGCTGCAGTACCGGGGAGACGGAAGCCATCAGCCCTAGCATCCTCTGGAAAGTCTTCAGAGGGTAACAGGCATTGTTCCTGACTGATGCCGAGAGCTTCTGAATCATCAGAGCGCACTCTGGAGAGACTACAGCCCTCATATGGACCGAGTCGAAGACTGCGCCCAGGAACGTGATACGTTGGCTGGGGAGCAGCGAGCTCTTGGCAAAATTGACCCTGAGTCCCAGGCACTGAAGATGGCTGAGGAGCACGGATCTGTGGTGCTCTAGCTTGGTACGAGACTGGGCCAGAATGAGCCAGTCGTCGAGGTAGTTCAGAACTCGGATTCTCATCTGTCTCAGAGGAGAAGCGCCGAGTCCATACACTTCGTAAAAGTGCGGGGAGCTAGGGACAGCCTGAAGGGGGAGGACCCTGCTGTAAAAGCCCAACTCTCTCTGTAGTAGGAACAATTCTATGGCTCCCTTCCTAACAGAGACATCACTTCTGCACGGAGGACATACACGTCGTCCGGTTTGACCGAAGTGGCGGCCACGCCGCTGAAGTGCGGGGATCCTAATGCTTAGCTGAGAGTAATGAGCACTGAGTGCGCTCTCAAGAGCATACATCGATGAACGTGGCTTGTAGGGGCTGGGCCGACAAGACGCACGCCGAGAGATTTGGCATTTATAAAAACACCAGAAATGCTCATGCAGTGAGAATGCCGTTCTCAAGAACGCGGCCTGCGGGAAGATCCAGCAAGGAACGCGCTGAGAAACTCAGCAACCGGACTATGCTGTTTAGAAGAATATAACATGAGTCCCGCCGGGGGGGGGGGGGGGCAACATGTCATATTCAGGCGAGCGGTGTGGAGACCACTCTACCTCAATGAATACGGCTTGCGGGGCGGAGCCGGCAAGCATCGTGAACAGAGGGCATAAGCATAGATAGTTCCGAGCGTTAGTGAGCACAGAGCTCGCTTATTAGTGAGCGCATATGTTCTCAATGTAGCTTGTGGGGCGGGGCCAGCAAGTATTCAAGAGGAAGATATTGTAGCGAAAATTAACTCAAATATTAATATTAAAATATTAATTATTAATATTAATATTAATAATTATTCATAACTCATTATGATTATTAATTATGATTAATTATGAATATGCAAATCCGTTAATCAGATTAACTGGACGTAGCTACATTAAAATTAACATTACAATCAGTTAACCTGTTCGTCCAGTGAACGTTCAGTGTTGATTGTTTATTAATTCTAAGAAATGTCAATTTCCAAGTTATGGAAAAATAATATTTCTTATTGTACTGTACTACTCAGAGCACGTAGTCCGGATCTATCACTTAAGAGGCAATTCATTAGCAGACGGAGTCAGAACCAAACGTGTATTGTGTACAATCTTTATTAACTAACTCACAAACACGTAACTAAACTAACAAACACATAACATAACATACATAAAGGGTCACACACACACATACACAAGTCAGAGTGAGTAATGATAGAGTTGAACCGGAAGAGATGCTGTTACTAGAGCTACATGAAATGTCAAAGAGGGGCCAGCCGCAAGGAGATTTGTTCGGTCGTCTAGAAGCAAGGAAGAAGAGAGAGAGTGGCACTGTTCGCTGGTTTTTAACCTCTGGTCAAAGTCACACCTCTCAGTTGTTGACCGGACCAATGAAGATGTTGTAATTCTGGGTGGCAACACCCCTCCTGTCAGGGCTTTTACAACCCAGAAAGATTAACAAGCTGAGTTCTTGAATCAGAACTATTAAATATTCTTTTAATACTGATATGTTGCACAGGTATGGATGTACCGCATACACAAGCATTTAAATCTTCCCGCTACGAACGTATAGACACTAAACATGGCATGATTGAAGTTACCGTGCAGGTCATAACATTTAACAATCATCAAACATGTAAATACAATGAGTACAATACAACATCAGTAATAATGGATACCATTTCCTGAGAAGGATTCATTTATAGCACAGTCTGTCTATACATTAATGCCATAGAGTCTGTGTTCTGTGTGGAAAATGCAGGGAAGATGCAGATTTTCTGTGTCTCTACTCTGTTCTCCATGCGGCAACCACATTCCTCAGGGCAATAAACTTGTAACTGAAAACTTCCCGGGGATGGGGACAGACTCCAGAGTGAGCTTAAAACTATTGGTTAACTAACCAATAATTGTGTCTGATTTGCCTCAGTCATTACATAATTCCCCCCCTTTCGCTCGTTGTTGTCTCTCTTATGACAACAGTGAGCGACGTTGAAGGTGCCGGAAGATCAGACACATCACTGGCACACAAGGCTGGAAGGCTGTGATGGGCCCTGGTTGTGTGTGTCTCCTGGAGTGGTGGTCATTTCATGGCGGTTTATGCAGACAGTCTGTAAGCTCAGGTCTCTGAGCTGGTGCTGCAGGAATCAAAGCATCCAGTGCCTTGACAGTGTGTCACCTGTCACTCTAAAGTCAGTTAGTGGGGGCAAGAGGTTTGCTGGTGGCGAGGATCAGCTCTTTGAGCTTGCTCAGCAGGTGTCGAGGTAGCAGGTGCCATGACAGTGTCATCTGTCATTCGGACACCCGTGAAGCAGGTGGTTGCAGGAAGAGGTTATGGGAGTTGTAGTGTGAAGAGTGTTTCAGACTGACCTAGGGTTGATGACAGAAGCGTTTGTTACCTCTGCTCTCAGTCCGAAGGAGTCTGAAGTTTGCTGTGTCCCTCTGCTCTTGTGGCAGCGCCGACTTGAGCAGGTCTGAGTGGTCTTGTGTGAGTGGCCAGAAGCTTGTGCTTCTGAGTACTTCTCAAGTAAGTACTGTTCAAGGGGCTCCTTACTAGCGTTAGAAGCTCCTACAGGTTCGATGCAGGCATTTCCGGTCGCCCTTGTGCTACCTGCTGTTGGAGATCATGCAGTGTCTGCAGGAAGAGGATGTTTCCATCCATGGCTTCTCCCTGTGGTAGGTCTGGTGCCTGGGTCTGTCTGAATTAATCCTTCTCCTTCTGTAGCTTTAGAGGATTTCAGGAAATTAGCTGATAAGGTGTCAAGCAGAAGGCTTTGGCTCCCCCCTCTGTACCTCTGTGCTTGGCTGGGGGAGGTTCTTCTGCTGCAGGCAAGAGAGTCTTAGTTCTCTTTGGGCCATGTCAAGTTCATCTTTGGTGTTGTCCAGCTGCTGGGTCAGAGCTTCAGTCCCAGATCTGGACACATCCAGAGGACGTTCACAGGTCCTGATTGTGTCATCTTTGACCTAGAGTTCAGAATTTGCTATTTTTAACAGTGACTATTTGTGAAAGAGTTCTTTTACCACGTCTTCTTTGGCTGCCTTTTCCAGCTGCTCTCGTTGCGGAGCAGCTGTCAGAGCCGTTTGCCGTTTGTGACTTTTCTTCTGTGTCTCTATTCTGTCAGGGTCCTTGTGTCTCCATCTCTAGCTGGTCTATGTGGCTTTTAGCATGCATCAGCTCCTTGTGAGTCTCTGTGATCTGGAGTTTGAGGTTGTTCACCTCCTGTTTCAAAACAGTGAGGATGTGGGCCAGGAAGAAGTTGACTTCAGTCAGATCATTGTGACCATACCTCTGGTTTGAGTCATCTGCCTTTACTTCTCTTCCATCTTTGTCCAGTTGCTTTTGGCTCTGGTGCTATAATTGATCAGCAGCACTGGTTAGGAGGGTGTTCCTCACGACACCTAGCCAGTCCTTTTGGTCTGCCATCTGGGCATTTAGGCTGAGCATCTGCAACATTTAGGCACGCTTGTGGTGAGAGTAAGGGCAAGAGACTACTGCAAGATCAAACAGAATTTAGGGCTAAAGGCACAGTGAGCAGCCAGGTGTATAAAATACAGCTAGGTTTAACAAATGACTTAAGATGTTTCTTGTGGTCAAATTATTTCTTAGTATTTCTTACTGATGGCTCACGACAGGCTTGACCTCTGAACAAATAGGAAAGAAAAAGGGAGAGGAAGAGGAGAGCTTTCCTATTAGATTCTGCTTATTAGTGGTGCTCAAAATTATGCCCTAGTAATTGTTCAGATTACTTTGTAGCTGGCTCATAAAATTGAAGCAACTGTTGTAAATAAACAAAATCAAGAAGGAGAGTATGTCTAGTTGCTTGTGGTTATTTTGGGAAATTAAACCACACAAGAAAAAAGGAAAATGGAAGTAAATCACAAAGATGGAAGAGATAATACTAGTAAAAATTAATAGCTGACTGCTATTATAATTAAAATCAATAAAAAGATTTAAAGAAGTGACTAAAACAGCACAATGGGTTTAGATCAGTTCACACTGCATACACACAAGCTGTAGTTAAAGGCTTCACATAAATGATGCTAACCGCTAACTGTAGAAGCTATTAGTTAGCTTAGCCTGAGCGGAAGGGTTGCTAGGTGGGGTTAGCTTAGCCACCTAGCCTGGTTTGTTTACACCATGGCATCACAAGGTGATGAGTTAGCACTTCCTGTGACAAGTCGTTGTCATGGGAACCAATGCACACCACAGCAATTCAAACAGTTCATGAAGACTGTCTGCTCATTTCAAACTAGTTACATACAGAGTAAAAATGTGAAGCTTATACTTTCAGATTTTCAAAAACTTGATATTACATTTAGTAAAATGCAAATATGTTTTGGCATTTGCAAATTTTACTCATGTAAACTCTTCTCTCTACTTTAAACAACGTCTTGTACTTGTTTAAAGGGTAATTACACAAGGCTACGGAGACCACACCCTGCCCGAAGGGAGGTAACGTGTGGAAGACACATATGGACTGGTCAGAGAACAGTAACGCATATGGAAGATCTCTGATGTAGGTCCTACCTTCCGGGAGGAACGACTAGCAATCAGAGACGGGGCAAAGCGAAGCCGCCCAGGGAAAGACACGGGTTTACCGTCAGGGAAACCTTACCGTGGACAAACACATATGGGATTACCCGAGGGGAATCACAGCATATGGGCATCTAGCCCAGTACAAGGGCAGACCAACTGGGCATACACACGAGTACTGGACCTAGCGCCGGACGCCTCCGCCACGTCTGGCCGCCGCAAGATGCAGGAGGAACTCCACAGGGTTCGCCGTTAAGGGGAACTGAACTGAGGAGCGGGAAAAGTGCTCGCATTCCCTCTCCCGAGGGAAATGGCACAGCAAGCGAACACCCATGGCTATCTACGAGTAGACAGCACACGGGTGGACACCGGTTCCACTCGGAGGTTATAATACCTCGCGAATGTATTCGGTGTCGCCCAGCCTGCAGCTCTGCAGATGTCTGCAACAGAGGCACCGTGCGCCAACGCCCAGGAAGAAGCAACACCCCGAGTGGAGTGAGCTCGCAACCCGAGGGGGCACGGCTCGCCTTGGGAGTGGTACGCCAAGGCGACGGCATCCACTATCCAGTGGGCCAACCTCTGTTTGGAGACAGCCTTTCCCTTCTGCTGACCTCCAAAACAGACAAAGAGCTGCTCAGAGCTTCTGAAGCTCTGCGTGCGGTCCACGTAAACGCGCAGGGCACGAACGGGACACAGCAACGCAAGGGCTGGGTCTGCCTCCTCCGGGGGCAGTGCTTGCAGGTTCACCACCTGGTCCCTGAAGGGAGTGGTGGGAACCTTGGGCACATATCCAGGCCGGGGTCTCAAGATCACGTGAGAGTAGGCCGGCCCGAATTCCAGGCACGAATCGCTGACCGAAAATGCTTGCAGGTCCCCAACCCTCTTGAAGGAGGTGAGCGCGGTCAGGAGCACTGTCTTAAGAGACAGATGTTTCAGCTCAGCTGACTCGAGGGGCTCGAAGGGAGCTCCCCGAAGGCCCGAGAGGGCGATGGAGAGATCCCAGGAGGGAATGAGGCGAGGCCTAGGGGCATTTAACCTCCTGGCGCCTCTGAGGAACCTGATGACCAGGTCGTGCTTTCCTAGTGACTTGCCATCAAGCACATCGTGATGCGCTGCGATGGCGGCCACATAGACCTTCAGGGTGGAAGGGGACAGCCTCCGTTCCAGACCCTCTTGAAGGAAGGAAAGCACAACACCGACCGGGCATTTCCGGGAACGCTGAACGTGCCTTCTTCCCACAGCTGGAGAGACTCGAGCAGCCACCGGAACAAACAGAAGATAGCAATAAAAATTGCTGTTGTTCAGGATATACCTGTAGCAATTAAAATTGCTGTTTGCTCTTTCCTTGAAATTCACTCTTTTTAAGAGGTGATTGATGACCGAACTGATCGGCTCCGAAGCAAAAGTATGAATGAAGGTGAGTATGCCAGCCCTATTTATACCCGGATGCCGGGGGTGGGGCCCGGCATGTAAATCTCACAGGCCAATTCCCATTGGCTTGTTTTGTATCCTTGGAGGTGATTGGGCTCCCTAGCGAGACCCCATTACGTCAGTATCGACGTAACGTCGAACGTGACTGACTGAATGGGAACTCAGTGACTTGCAGCGTTCGTTCAATTACCTCCTGTTGGAAGCCCGTATGAGCATGGGCTAAGGAGAAATTGAAGCTCCTTTTGGCTCAGGTCAGGTGTCAAGTGTCTGCTGGTGCTGCCGATCTCGCTGTCCCTTACTCTACTGTTGCAGGTTGTCGACTGCTTTAGCTGAAGGGCAACCATCACATTGTTCCGCTGGGTCTCCAGGGGGTCCTGGATGGCAGGGCTGGATGTACTGGGCAGACAGGCACACTTATGGGGACATGAGAGAAAGAGATAGCACAGGCAAATGCAAGTTCGTACAGCTATGTGGGCCATATAGGAAGTGGCTAGCTGAAGTGGGGGAAGCCAGCATGAGACTAAGGTGTTTAACTATCTTGGATGACAGCTGTAAGCTGTGTTGACTGATGACGGGGCTGGTACACGTCATTAAACTATTACTCAGAGTACAGATGATTCCTTTCCAGAAATTATCACCATAAGGTAAATGAATAGAACAAACTGGTAGAGAGAAAGAGAGAAAAAAATGAAATAAGAAAAGGGAAAGGAAGGAAAGAGGTTTTTTACCCATTTAGTCTTGCTAGGAGATATGGTTAAGCAGGTGTCACTGGTTCAAGTGATGACCTAATCTCTAGACTAACAGAGAAAGAACAGATGCCTTGAGGTCGAAAGGAGAAGAAACAACGGGAAGAGTTTCTAGTCCTTTCCGGAGCCCCAAGTGCACTGGACGGTGGCCGTACTTCATGTACTCAGCACTAAGGAGTGAGGAGGGGGAGCTGAGAGATAGGTGTTAGCGTAGTAATAACCTATAACTCATTATGCCTCATTAAGGAAACAACAGTTTCTAGAACTACTGTAATCCTATAGAAAAAGGGAAGAGGGTGATAGTAGAATAACACAAAAAAAATAAAAAAAATAAAATAAAATAAAAACAGAAGGTCCCTTTAGACCTAGGGAATGTGAATACCCAGGTTGATTTAATTAAATGCTAAGTTTGATTAAATCCAACTTGACCGAACAGAGATATAGAAAGAAAGTGAAGGAAATAAAATGACACGTAGAGGAGGAATGAAGTTGAACAAAATAAAATTAGAATTTCCTAATAGATTTAGAAATCTAAAAGGAAAGGTAAACAGACAAAATTGATTTAGTTAACTTTTCAAATTTAACCAAATTCAACTTGGCTGCATAGGGATAGTCAGGTGAACAAAGTATTAGCATGAAGTAAAACTAAGAGAGAAATAGGATTAGAAAAACATGTTTTGTCTGATATAGTTCAGTTTTTATTAACAAGCACTACCGTTTACTGAAATATCATGTCTTGACAGAAACCTCATGTTTAAGGATATTAGATGATTCATTGATCACTTTTAATTGATTACAACTTAATAATAACCATTTGTGAATGGCTTATTAAATGTCTTGTCTTCATATATCTCTAGTATTCACTGAGCTTACTGTTCTGACCCGCAAAGGGGGTTTTGAGCGGTTCGAACAGTGAATCGTTTGTGACGCAATTGATTCATTTGATTCCGAGCTTCACAGCGCTTTGTGTTCCCATCAACAGTTCAAATCAAAGTCCCTCCTAAAACGGATCCCAAAGTCTATAGAGTCTTCGGCTTAAATGCTTCGCGCTCGTACGTGTCTAGGTGCTAGAAGGGTGCTAGCAGCTTTTAGTCGAGCTAACGGGTTTTAACTTGTAGGGTATACATGTAGGATTTCTATAGAGCTAGATTTGGCTACACGAGGTTTGTTGTTTGCACAACAGTCTGTGATGTGGGTGCTGTTATCAGACTTTCAGAGGTGTCTGCTCTCCACGCTCTGTTGTCATGCGTTGCCAGGAGACCAATGCCAGCCCGCAACACGATCAGAATAGAGCAGAATTCTAACCGTGCTGCAAGCCCGCATTGAGAACTCCAGTGTGGTCACGCATAACTCACAAATCACAACAACACATCACTTCACAGACAGTGGTGATTGCTAGTTAGCTAAGCTAGAATTTACACCACAGATTCGTTGCGTGTGTTTCATATGTGCGGTCCAGCGCATTAATATGAATACAGTGACGTAACGAATAGTAAAAAGGCCTTTAATCGGTGAATGGGAAGTCTCGCCCAGAACACCATTACAAACTCTGTAGTGAGATTTCTTCGTCACACAGGTAAATTTATGCTGCTTAATCTGGAATTCCGTCATCAGAAAAAGGCTTCTGCATTTACCGCTGAAAGTGGGGATTTCTTCGCCCAAGATCAGGGTAGTTTATTTGTTCGTGCTGCTAATCTGAGATTCGATCGTCAGAAAGACTTATGCATTTAAAACTGAAAGTGGGGGTTTCTTCGCCCAAATTCAGGTACATTTATTCTAATACCCTTTGTATGCGCTGCTAATCTGCGATTCCGTCGTCAGAAAAGTCTTACGCTCGTTTAGCAACTGAAATTATGATTTCTTCGATAATTTCACGTTAGCTTTTTCGTACAATTTAAATATGCATTATAGCATCGAGGAACGTCCTGCCGTTCAAGGGAATGCGCATTCAAAGCCCCAGTTTTGCTGATTTTATCAGAAATTTGTATGTGCATGTATAAGATGTCAATAAAGATTATCAAAACACATAATTGATTACTGGTCCCTCTGCAAACAATTGCTTAAAATGATGCCCGCATTCTCCACCAAATATGTAGCGAAAATTAACTCAAAGGGGAAATATTAATAATTATTCATAACTCATTATGATTATTAATTATGATTAATTATGAATATGCAAATCCGTTAATCAGATTAACTGGACGTAGCTACATTAAAATTAACATTACAATCAGTTAACCTGTTCGTCCAGTGAACGCTCAGTGTTGATTGTTTATTAATTCTAAGAAATGTCAATTTCCAAGTTATGGAAAAATAATATTTCTTATTGTACTGTACTACTCAGAGCACGTAGTCCGGATCTATCACTTAAGAGGCAATTCATTAGCAGACGGAGTCAGAACCAAACGTGTATTGTGTACAATCTTTATTAACTAACTCACAAACACGTAACTAAACTAACAAACACATAACATAACATACATAAAGGGTCACACACACACATACACAAGTCAGAGTGAGTAATGATAGAGTTGAACCGGAAGAGATGCTGTTACTAGAGCTACATGAAATGTCAAAGGCACTCTGGAAAGGACTCATCAGTTTCTTTTAGCAATAGCAAAGGTAAAGTCTTTACAAATCAATACTAAATCGCTGTTTAGCATTAAAATGTACGATACTTGCAAGATGCCTTTAGGCTGAAGAGCGTCGGATCTGAGGGTTGAGGATAACTCTTGAAGTTATGCTTCAAGCTGAGTTCTTGAATCAGAACTATTAAATATTCTTTTAATACTGATGTGTTGCACAGGTATGGATGTACCGCATACACAAGCATTTAAATCTTCCCGCTACGAACGTATAGACACTAAACATGGCATGATTGAAGTTACCGTGCAGGTCATAACATTTAACAATCATCAAACATGTAAATACAATGAGTACAATACAACATCACTAAAAAATGGATACCATTTCCTGAGAAGGATTCATTTATAGCACAGTCTGTCTATACATTAATGCCATAGAGTCTGTGTTCTGTGTGGAAAATGCAGGGAAGATGCAGATTTTCTGTGTCTCTACTCTGTTCTCCATGCGGCAACCACATTCCTCAGCGCAATAAACTTGTAACTGAAAACTTCCCGGGGATGGGGACAGACTCCAGAGTGAGCTTAAAACTATTGGTTAACTAACCAATAATTGTGTCTGATTTGCCTCAGTCATTACAATATGCTATAACAGCTGACGATACATATAACAGGTCTCACTTTGAGAGAAGGGAGAACAGCATGTTATATTTCCCAATGAACGCGGGTTGCGGGACGACACCGGCAAGCAACGCGCTGAGAAAAACATCTTTGGCAGAAAACTGCTGTATCAGCTTATGATATATAACAGGTCTCACTCGAGGGGAGGGAGAACAGTATGTTATATTTCTCAATGAACACGGCTTGCAGGACGACACCGGCAAGCAACGCGCCGAGAAAAACAGAAATCTGCTATATCAGTTTATGATATATATAACAGGTCTCACTCGAGGGGAGGAAGAACAGTATGTTATATTTCCCACTGAACGTGGCTTGCGGGACGACACCGACAAACAACACGCTGAGAAAATATTTTTATATATTTAATATACAGAAATCTGCTATATCAACTTATGATATACATATATACACAACAGGTCTCACTCGAGGAGAGGGAGAACAGTATGTTATATTTCTCAGTGAACGCGGCTTGTGGGACGACTCCGGCAAGTGTAGCTGGTTCAAATATTACAATATATATATATATATATATATATATATATATATATATACATAAAGAATAATGTTAATGAACTTCATCAAAACTTATGTTATTTTCTTATATTCTCATGTTTGTGTTCAGAGTTATAATGAGGCATAACATGCATAATTAATTCGAGTAGGAACCGTTAATGCAGAATATTTTATGGGGCACATAATGGTGACGCACACAATACCTCGTGCGATGTGTGAACAGCGCCATCTTTAGAAGCACATTTGCTATTGACAAGGTCGGTTGTGCTTTCTCTCGCTCTTCAAACAAGAGTGCTGGTAAGGAGATTTCTCTAAGTGTAAACAATATCATCGATTAATTTCATGAGATAAATAATGTTTAAGTGTAATGTAAGACGGTGATTTCATGAAATGTAACGCATTGAATTGTATTTTGAACATTTTACTGAGATTGGTTTTGCTTACTAGCTTTTTTCCATGCTGTATGGATCACTGAAGGGGAGAGACGTGTATCCCAAAAAACATTAATTGTGCTCTGTGTATTTCTGCAGGTATGTTCGTTGTTTATTGTATTATATGTTGAGAAATGTTTGAAATGTGTTTACTATCGAGTTTATACGCGTTTGATAGATACAAAAAAAAGAGTGAGGTCTGTATGCAAACGTGATGTTATCAAATTTAATATTTTCAATTTAAATTGTGCAAAATCTGCAACTTTTCACATTTTCCCCCATTTAATTAATTTACTGATGCGAGTACGCGGTGAGGAACTATATTTTCTTTTTTTATATATATTTCATATGCCATATAATGGTGACATGTATTTTGTGACTTACTTTATTTGTTTGTTTTATCTTAATTATCTTGATTTATTTGATTTATACTATTTGTCTTATGTTTTGTAACTGTTAATTGAGTAAATTGCCTTCTTGAGAAGCACATTTGCTATTGACGAGGTCGGTTGTGCTTTCTCTCGCTCTTCAAACAAGAGTGCTGCTTTTTCCATGCTGTATGGATCACTGAAGGGGAGAGATGTGTATCCCAAAAAACATTAATTGTGCTCTGTGTATTTCTGCAGACCTGCTTCTTCAGAATAAACCTTCCTGAGACCTGCTCCACTTGTATTGTCATCTTTGAGAGCAACAAAACACAACCAGAGTAAAACTGCTACATAAAAATGGTGCCGTGACCTACTGGATCAACTGGATCAGCCGCAGCCGATCGCCGGAGTTGTGCAACGTGTTCGTGACGTATTGATGCTGCATCTGGAGATCGAGGAATCGATTTCACCATTGTTCTGGTAACTGTAAACCAAAAAAAAAAAAAAACAGAGAGACCTTTTTCCGTGGACTGACATATTGAACTGTTGTCTTTTTCCTCATCATACTTACTGGACATTGAATGAGGCCAGTTTTCTTTTGTGTTTATTCTGTCACTGTCATATATTTACACCATGGCCGGGGCATGGAAAGACTCTGATATGACAACGCCATATCTGGGGAGGGGCAGAGGGTTGTTGGGGTGGAAGAAACTGCCGTTGGTAAACCTAGAGTGTTAGCTTATAGTCCTCAATCACATGATACCCTACTAGATCAACCTATTGGGCCGACTGCCTCCACTCCTAGTGATGCAAATGATAACATTGCACAGCAGTTACGTGAACTTATTGGTGAATTAGGCAGTCAGATAGGTGATTCCATCGTCACCCGGCTATTAACTAGTCAAAGCCCAGTCACCCCCTCCAGTTCAGTCCCATTCAGTGCTGTTGCACCAGAACCCTCTAACGCAGGCCGAAATCTAACTAATGTCAGCCTGATAGTCAAGCCAGATGTCAAAGAGCCTCCAATGTTTAGAGGAGATGGAACAGACAAATACGCAGTTCAAGAATGGATTGAGTTGATGGAATTGTATCTCCACAAAGCGGATTGCTCTGACACAGATCAGGTAGATGAGATACTGAGCCACCTGCTAGGCAGGGCCAAGAGTATTGTCAAGGTCAGACTCAAAAGCAGCCCTAACGAAGCCATCTCCCCTGAGACCATCTACGATGTGTTGAGACGTTACTTCAGTGAAAGTCCTGTATCATGTCAACCACTTGCTGACTTTTACGCTACACGACCCAAAGTAAATGAGTGCCCTGTTGATTACTGGGTTCGATTAAATGCAGCTGCTGAATTAGCAGATAGCCATTTGCAGAAACAAGGAGAAAAGATGAAAAACATGAGTTCTGAAATTGCGATGATGTTCATCAGAAACTGTTCAGAACCAAACCTCTCTAGTATGTTTAGGTGTAAACCTATCAGTAAATGGTCAGTCACTGAAATTCAGGAGGCCATTGACGAACACCAAAGGGAAGTCCAGTCTAAAAAACTGTCCGCTGTCACGCATGATGTTAACACCGTCCAAGTCGCTGCAGCTAAAGTATCAACCTACCCCCACGCTGTCACCAAGGGAGATGATATGAAGGCGGATGCTCCTGTTTATGTCCCTGATAGTCCTTTGAAGGCTGCTGAACCTGCAACTTCAGAAGCTGCCACTTTGGAGCGTGTCTTAAGTATGCTGGAAAAGGTACTGGAGCGTACAAGTCAGAATGCTCCCATCTCACAGCCGAGAACAACTCAGTGGCGCAGCTTTCCCCTGTGCAGAGTCTGCGGTGATAGGAATCATTCCACACGTTCACATTGTATGAGAGAAAGGAGATGTTTGTTGTGCTTGGAGATTGGGCATCAGCAGAAACAATGCCACAAAGTCGTCAGCCCTGCTAGTCCATCTGCTTCTGACCTGCACGCTCAGGGAAACTAATACACTCACGTATGGGAGGGGATTATGTGAGTGCAAAATGTCAAACCCTCAATGTGGATGATGATTTATATGTTTATGATGAATGTTGCAAGTCTGTCTCCAGTAACAGTGTCGTCCTATTCCAGAATGTCACAAAGTTGGAAAAGGCAGATAGTCTGTTCTATACTTCAGTTCTGTTGAATGACAAACTCACAGTCCAAGCTCTACTGGATAGCGGATCTATGGCATGTACGATCAATGAAGAAACAGAGCGTGAACTTTTGAACATGGGAATGTCTGCACGAGTAGATCAGCCACATATGGACGTTCTTCTCATTGGCTGTGGTGGTGTTAAAGTCAGACCGAAAGAAGTCTATCAGCTGAAGATGGACGTGTATGGCAAGTTAGTGAGTGTGCCTACACTAGTCGTCCCGGGACAGAGAGATCAACTGATTCTGGGAACTAATGTCATTAAGTTCATACTTACTCAGCTCAAACAAACCTCTGGCTATTGGAATGTCATGAATCGTCCTGAAACATCTGGAGAACCTGAAATTGAGCAGTTCCTGAACATGTTGTCGGGCATTAACAGGTGGAAGGGTGGTGAAATCCCTGATATTGTGGGCACTGCAAAACTAGCCCAGGCCATTACTCTGTTGCCCAAACAAGAACACCTCGTGTGGGGTAAACTTCCATCAAACACCCCTATTTCTATGGGAAGTACTGTTGTGATTGAGCCACCTAAGGCGCAGACCCACAAGAAAGGCATCATGGTGGGAAGAGTCATTGCCTCTATGTCTGGTGATGGTTGGGTCCCAGTCAGGATCATGAATCCCTTTGATAAGGCTATTACACTGAGAAGGAACTCAAAAATAGCTGACGTCTTCCCTGTTGAAGACCTGTTGAAGGCTGTTGAAGACCTCAATGTGCACCTTGATCGCAAGAATGATAAGATGCTGAGTGTGCAGAACCAGGGCATCAATGGAGGCATAGATGGAGATTGCCCTGCTTTCGAGCTCCGTGAAAGCCTTCAGAAACTTGGTCTTGGCGATTTAGACATTGAGTCGTGTGAAGTATCCCACTATTGGAAGAGTCAGCTAGTACAGCTTATTAGGAGGCATGAGGACGTATTTTCCAAGCACAAACTAGATTGTGGAGAAGCCAAAGAGTTTGTCCACCGTATTCGTTTGTCAGACGATTGTCCATTCAGGCTTCCATACCGCCGTGTTCCACCAGTGCAGTACCAGAAGCTAAGGAGTGTTCTTTCTGAGATGGAGGAACAGGAAATCATATGCAAGTCTAATAGTGAGTGGGCTTCGCCTCTTGATTAAATTTGCTATAGTCAGCTAAACTTCCTGTCCGCCATATTGTTTTTCTTTAAAAACCTACTTTTTCGAACTCCTCCTAGACCGTTGGTCCGATTTTCACCAAAATTGAACCGTGTCATTTTCAGACCATGCCGACAAAATGTTATGGATTTCAAGTCGATATGTCTAACCGTTTTCGTATACCAGAGCAAAGAATTTGAGGCATGATGCAAAAACGACTCTTGAAGCTGTATCTCTGCAATGCTTTATCATATTCAGACCAAACTTGGTACGTGTCATCACAAGCATGACCTTAGGCATCAAACAGTGTTTCGGCGCAGCACCACCTACTGGAGTGGAGATATGAAAAATGGCTATTTTTGCTTATAACTTCTGATGGGTTTGACCAAAATTCATAAATTTGGTATGGGTCATCAGGACAATGCCCTGAAAGAGCCCGAGAAGTTTTGGACCAGCACCACCTTGTGGTCAAAAGTTATAACAAACTTGACAAAAATTCTAATAACTTTTTTTTTCTAATTGCTCACTGCTGCTGTTGGTCTGATGCTCCCAGCCATGTTGTCTGGCTTCTTGTGCCATTTTTGTGCTTGGCCCCGTAATTGCTGCTTGCAGCTATATTTAGGGGCCAAGCACCGAAGGTGCGGAGGCACCTATTGTTATCCGTTGGTTCTTCTTATTTTTTTTTTTTTTTATTAGGGGCCAAGCACCGAAGGTGCGGAGGCACCTATTGTTTTGTTGGCGTTCGTTAGTTTTCTTATTAGGGGCCAAGCACCGAAGGTGCGGAGGCACCTATTGTTATTGTTGGCATTCTTTTTTTTCTTTTTTTTTTTTCTTCTTCTTCTTCTTCTTCTTCTTCTTCTTCTTCTTCTTCTTCTTCTTCTTCTTCTTCTTCTTCTTCTTCTTCCGCTCTTGAAGTCTATGGCAGACCATAGAACCGTTTGCGGGAAAGTTATGAAATTTGGCACACAGTTAGAGGACAGTCTGATCCTATGTCCATAGCCAAATTTGGAGTCTCTAACTCAATCCCTCTAGCGCCACCAGCTGTCCAAAGTTGCACTTATGTTTATGTTAATAACTTTTGAACCGTAAGGGCTAGAAACAAAATTCTTTTTTCCTCTGATTCCTTGGGTCAAGACGAATCGATCGCACCCTATGACGTCATTTTCCGTCATGAAAATTTTTCCGCCATTTTGAATTTTCTGAAAAACTTACTTTTTCGAACTCCTCCTAGGCCGTTACTCCGATTTTCATGAAAATTGAATCCAGATCATCTTCAGACCATGCTGACAAAATGTTATGGAATTCAAGTTGATTCCTCAAACCGTTTTCGAAAAACTCACGAACGAATTGTACGTAGTGCTTGCGAAAACAGAAGTAAGGCTGTATCTCCGCAACGCTTTATCGTATTCAGACCAAACTTGGTACATGTCATTCACAAGCATGACCTGAGGTACCATGCAGTGTTTCGGCGCAGCGCCACCTACTGGTGCGGAGATATGAAAAATGGGTATTTTTGCTTATAACTTCTGATGGGTTTGTCCAAAAATCATAAATTTGGTCTCGTTGGATTCGGGGAATCATGCCGAGTCGAATGATATCCAATTTTCCCAATTCGGCCATTTTGGCCGTCGGCCATTTTGAATTTTGTGCTAAAATGCTGTATTTTACGAACGCATTAACGTATCTTTACAAAACTTGGTATGGGTCATCAGCACAATGCCCTGAAGGAGCCTGAGAAGTTTCGGCACAGCGCCACCTTGTGGTCAAAAGTTATAATAAAATTTACAAAAATGCTAATAACTTTTGACTGTATTCACCAATTGTAATGAAACTGGTCTCAGTAGATTCCTTGGGTCATGCTGAGAACATAGATATCACATTTGCTATAGTCAGCTAAACTTCCTGTCCGCCATATTGTTTTTCTTCAAAAACCTACTTTTTCGAACTCCTCCTAGACCGTTGCTCCAATTTTCACCAAAATTGAACCGTGTCATCTTCAGACCATGCCGACAAAAAGTTATGGATTTCAAGTCGATAAGTCAAACCGTTTTCGTATACCGGAGCAAAGAATTTGAGATGTGATGCAAAAATTACCCTTGAAGCTGTATCTCTACAATGCTTTGACATATTTAGACCAAACTTGGTACATGTCATCACAAGCATGACCTGAGGCATTATACAGTGTTTCGGTGCAGCGCCACCTACTGGAGTGGAGATATGAAAAATTGTTATTTTGCTCATAACTTCTGATGAGTTTGACCAAAATTCATAAATTTGGTATGGGTCATCAGGACAATGCCCTGAAGGAGCCTGAGAAGTTTCGGACCAGCGCCACCTCGTGGTCAAAAGTTATAACAAAATTTACAAAAATGCTAATAACTTTTGTCTATATTAACCAATTGTAATGAAACTGGTCTCTGTAGATTCCTTGGGTTATGCTGAGAACATAGATATCAAATTTGCCATAGTCAGCTAAACGTCCTGTCCGCCATATTGTTTTTCTTTAAAAACCTACTTTTTCGAACTCCTCCTAGACCGTTGCTCCGATTTTCACCAAAATTGAACCGTGTCATCTTCAGACCATGCCGACAAAAAGTTATGGATTTCAAGTCCATATGTCAAACCGTTTTTGTATACCAGAGCAAAGAATTTGAGGCATGATTCAAAAATGACTCTTGAAGCTGTGTCTCTTCAGTGCTTTGACATATTGACACCAAACTTTGGAAGTGTCATTGTCACCTCACTCTGACCATACCACAACAATTTGGACACAGCGCCACCTATTGGTCGAAAGTTATGAACCAGTAAATCCTCATTTTTGATAATTTTTCAGCTCTTATGCCTAAAATGATCTTAATACGTCTTTAATTGTTCACTGTTGCAGTTGGTCTGATGCTCCCAGCCGTGTTGGCTGGTTTCTTGTGCCGTTTTTGTGCTTGGCCCCATAATTGCTGCTTGCAGCTATATTTATTATTATTATTATTATTATTCCGCTCTTGAGTCTATGGCAGCCCATAGAACCGTATGGTAAAAAGTTATGAAATTTGGCACACTGATAGAGGACAGTCTGAACTGTGTCTATAGCCAATTTGGTGTCTCTAACTCAATCCCTCTAGCGTCACCAGCTGTGCAAAGTTGAACTTCTGTTTATGTTAATAACTTTTGAACCGTAAGGGCTAGAAACAAAATTCTTTTGTCTTCTGATTCCTTGGCTCATGCCGATTTGAATGCACACTATGACGTCATTTTCCGTCATGAAAATTTTCCCGCCATTTTGATTTATCCAAAAAACATACTTTTTCTAACTCCTCCTAGGGCGTTATTCTGATTTTCACAAAAAATTGGACCAGATCATCTTCAGACCATGACTGCAAAAAGTTATCAAAAGCTTTTCGATAGATCCATCCGTTCTCGAATAGGGCACAAAAGAATTCGACCGAAAGCTTGCAAAATCACACTTAAGGCTATATCTTCAAAACAATTTATCATATTCTGACCAAACTTTGTACATGTCATCACAAGCATGACCTGAGGCAACATGCAGTGTTTCGGCACAGTGCCACCTACTGGTCCAGAGATATGAAAAATTGATATTTATGCTAATAACTTCTGAATGGTTTGTCCATAAATCATAAATGTGGTTACGTCAGATTCAGGGCATCATTCCGAGTTGAATGATATCCATTATTACCATATCAGCCATTTTGGCCGTCGGCCATTTTTAATTTTGTGCTAAAATGCTGTATTTTATGAACGCATTAGCATATCGTCACAAAACTCGGTATGGGTCTTCAGCACGATGCCCTGAACGAGCCTAAGAAGTTTTGCACCAGCGCCACCTAGTGGTAAAATCAAATATTCAAATGTTTATCAATATGGGTGTGGTCATCTTATTTTCAAAAGAGTCATGACTTTACACTCCTGAATCCCTGCTGAGTCTAACGATACCTAACACGCTAGGTTTCGACTTATGGTTTGTCCGCCATTTTGAATTTTGCGAAAAACCTACTTTTTCGAACTCGTCCTAGGCTGTTGGTCTGATTATCATGAAAATTGAACCAGATCATCTTTAGACCATTCTGGCAAAAAGTTATCAAAAGCTTTTTGATAAACTCAACCATTCTCAAAAAACACGCAAATTAATTTAACGCAGAGCACCCAGTTTGGACTCATGGCTGTATCTCTGCAATGATTTATCATATTTACACCAAACTTCGTACAAATCATCCCAAGCAAGACCAGAGCCTACATGCTGAGTTTCGTCGCAACACCACCTACTGGTCTGGAGCTTCAGAAAAGCCAAAATAGCCATTATTTTTGCTTATAGCTTAAAATATGTTTGTCCAAAAATCATAAATTTGGTCTTGTTAGATTAGGGGCATCATGCCGAGTCGAATGATATCCAATTTTCCCATATTAGCCATTTTGGCTGTCGGCCATTTTGAATTTTGTGCAAAAATGCTGTATTTTATGAACGCATTAGCGTATTGTTACGAAACTCGGTATGAGTCATCAGCACAAGGTCCCGAAGGAGCCTGAGAAGTTTCAAACCAGCGCCACCTAGTGTTTTTTCATATGTTTATATCTTTTGATCTGGTTGACTTATTTTCACGGGAGTCATATCCTTAGCGAGTGTCATTGCTACCTCACTCTGACCATACCACATTAATTTGGTCACAGCACCACCTATTGATCAAAAGTGATAAACCATTAAATCTTTATTATTGACTGTATATATCATTTTTCAGCTCTTTTGCCTAAAATGATCCTAATAGGTCTTTAATTGCTTACTGTTGCAGCTGGTCTGATGCTCCCAGCAATCTTGGCTGGCTTGCTGTGCCTTTTTTGCTTGGCCCCGTAATTGCTGCTTGCAGCTATATTTAGGGGCCAAGCACCGAAGGTGCGGAGGCACCTATTGTTTCCGTTAGTTTTCTTATTAGGGGCCAAGCACCGAAGGTGCGGAGGCACCTATTGTTTCCGTTAGTTTTCTTCTTCTTCTTATTATTATTATTCTTCCGCTCTTGAGTCTATGGCAGCCCATAGAACCGTATGGTAAAAAGTTATGAAATTTGGCACACTGATAGAGGACAGTCTGAACTGTGACTATAGCTAATTTGGTGTCTCTAACTCAATCCCTCTAGCGCCACCAGCTGTGCAAAGTTGAACTTCTGTTTATGTTAATAACTTTTGAACCGTAAGGGCTAGAAAAAAAATTCCTTTGTCCTCTGATTCCTTGGCTCATGCCGATTTGAATGCACCCTATGACGTCATTTTCCATCATGAAAATATTCCCGCCATTTTGATTTTTCCAAAAAACATACTTTTTCTAACTGCTCCTAGACCATTACTCCGATTATCACCAAAATTGAACTAGATCATCTTCAGACCATGACTGCAAAAACTTCTCAAAAGCTTTTTGATAGATCGAACCTTTCTCGAATAGGGCACAAATGAATTTGATGAAGAGCTCGCAAAATCAGTCTTGAGGCTATATCTCCAAAACGATTTATGGTATTCTGACCAAACTTCATACAAGTCATCACAAGCATGACTTGAGGCAACATGCACTGTGCCACCTACTGGTCCGGAGATATGAAAAATGGCTATTTATGCTAATAACTTCTGAATGGTTTGTCCATAAATCATAAATGTGGTCTTGTCAGATTCGGGGCATCATGCCGAGTCGAATGAATACCATTATTACCATATCAGCCATTTTGGCTGTCGGCCATTTTGAATTTTGTGCTAAAATGCTGTATTTTACGAATGCATTAGCATATCGTCACAAAACTCGGTATGGGTCATCAGTACGGTGCCCTGAACGAGCCTGAAAAGTTTCGGACCAGCGCCACCTAGTGGTAAAATCAAATATTCAAATGCTTATCACTTTATGTGTGGTCAACTTATTTTCAAATGAGTCATATCCTTAGACTCCAGAATCCCTGCTGAGTCCAACAATACCAAACTTTCTAGGTTTAGACTTATGGTTTGTCCGCCATGTTGAATTTTGCGAAAAACCTACTTTTTCGAACTCCTCCTAGACTGTTACTCTGATTATCATCAAAATTGAACCAGATCATCTTGAGACCATGCCAACAAAAAGTTATCAAAAGCTTGTTGATATATCAAACCGTTCTTGAAAACTTCATAAATGAATTAAACAAAAAGTTCGCAAAATCAGACTTGAGGCTATATCTCCACAATGCTTTATCGTTTTCAGTCCAAACTGGGTACATGTCATCATAAGCATGACTTGAGGCAACCTGCAGCGTTTTGGTGCAGTGCCACCTACTGGTCCAGAGATACGAAAAAATGGCTATTTGTGCTAATAACTTCTGAATGGATTGTCCATAAATCATAAATGTGGTCACGTCAGATTCAGGGCATCATGCCGAGTCGAGTGATATCCATTATTACCATATCAGCCATTTTAGCCGTCGGCCATTTTGAATTTTGTGCTAAAATTCTGTATTTTATGAATGCATTAGCATATCACCACAAAACTCGGTATGGGTCATCAGCACGATGCCATGAACAAGCCTGAGAAGTTTCGGACCAGCGCCACCTAGTGGTAAAATCAAATATTCAAATGCTTATCAATATGGGTGTGGTCAACTTATTTTCAAAAGAGTCATGACGTTAGACTCCTGAATCCCTGCTGAGTCTAACGATACCAAACATGCTAGGTTTCGACTTATGGTTTGTCCACCATTTGAATTTTGCGAAAAACCTACTTTTTCGAACTCGTCCTAGGCTGTTGGTCTGATTATTATGACAATTGAACCAGATCATCTTCAGACCATTCTGGCAAAAAGTTATCAAAAGCTTTTTGATAAACTCAACCCTTCTCAAAAAACACGCAAATTAATTTAACACAGAGCACCCAGTTTGTACTCATGGCTGTATCTCTGCAATGATTTGTCATATTTAGACCAAACTTCGTACAAATCATCCCAAGCAAGACCAGAGCCTACATGCTGAGTTTCGTCGCAACACCACCTACTGGTCTGGAGATTCAAAAAAGCCAAAATAGCCATTATTTTTGCTTATAGCTTCAAATATGTTTGTCCAAAAATCATAAATTTGGTCTTGTTAGATTAGGGGCATCATGCCGAGTCGAATGATATCCAATTTTCCCATATCAGCCATTTTGGTTGTTGGCCATTTTGAATTTTGTGCAAAAATGCTGTATTTTATGAACGCATTAGCGTACTGTTACGAAACTCGGTATGAGTCATCAGCACAAGGTCCCGAAGGAGCCTGAGAAGTTTCAAACCAGCGCCACCTAGTGTTTTTTTCATATGTTTATAACTTTTGATCTGGTTGACTTATTTTCACGGGAGTCATATCCTTAGCGAGTGTCATTGCTACCTCACTCTGACCATACCACATTAATTTGGTCACAGCACCACCTATTGATCAAAAGTGATAAACCATTAAATCTTTATTATTGACTGTATATATCATTTTTCAGCTCTTTTGCCTAAAATGATCCTAATAGGTCTTTAATTGCTTACTGTTGCAGCTGGTCTGATGCTCCCAGCCATCTTGGCTGGCTTGCTGTGCCTTTTTTGCTTGGCCCCGTAATTGCTGCTTGCAGCTATTTTATTAGGGGCCAAGCACCGAAGGTGCGGAGGCACCTATTGTTATTGTTGGCTTCTTTTTTTTTTTTTTTTTTTTCTTCTTCTTCTTCTTCTTCTTCTTCTTCTTCTTCCGCTCTTGGAGTCTATGGCAGCCCATAGAACCGTATGGTAAAAAGTTGTGAAATTTGGCACACAGTTAGAGGACAGTCTGAACTGTGTCCATAGCCAATTTGGAGTCTCTAACTCAATCCCTCTAGCGCCACCAGCTGTCCAAAGTTGCACTTCTGTTTATGCTAATAACTTTTGAACCGTATGGGCTAGAAACAAAATTCTTTTTTCCTCTGATTCCTTGGGTCAAGGCGAATCGATTGCACTATATGACGTCATTTTCCGTCATAAAAATTTTCCCGCCATTTTGATTTTTCTGAAAAACCTACTTTTTCGAACTCCTCCTAGGGCGTTACTCCGATTTTCACAAAAATTGGACCAGATCATCTTCAGACCATGACTGCAAAAAGTTATCAAAAGCTTTTCGACAGATCCATCCGTTCTCGAATAGGGCACAAATGAATTCGACCGAAAGCTCGCAAAATCACACTTAAGGCTATATCTCCAAAATGATTTATCGTATTTTGACCAAACTTCATACATGTCATCACAAGCATGACTTAAGCCAACATGCTGTGTTTCAGTGCAGTGCCACCTACTGGTCCGGAGATACGAAAAATGGCTATTTTGGCTAATAACTTCTGAATGGTTTGTCCAGAAATCATAAATGTGGTCACGTCAGATTCAGGGTATCATGCCGAGTCGAATGATAACCATTATTAACATATCAGCCATTTTGGCCGTCGGCCATTTAGAATTTTGTGCTAAAATGCTGTATTTTATGAACGCATCAGCGTATCGTCACAAAACTCGGTATGGGTCATCAGCATGATGCCCTGAACCAGCCTGAGAAGTTTCGCACCAGCGCCACCTAGTGGTAAAATCAAATATTCAAATGCTTATCACTTTGACTGTGGTCGACTTGTTTTCAAAAGAGTCATGTCCTTAGACTCCTGAATCCCTGCTGAGTCCAACGATACCAAACATGTTAGGTTTCGAAATATGGTTTGTCCGCCATGTTGAATTTTGCGAAAAACCTACTTTTTCGAACTCGTCCTAGACGCTTCATTTGATTGTCATGAAAATCAAACCAGATCATCTTCAGTCCATTCTGGCAAAAAGTTATCAAAAGCTTTTCGGTAAATCAAACCATTCTCAAATAACACGCAAATTAATTTAACATAGAGCACCCAATTTGGACTCATGGCTGTATCTCTGCAATGCTTTATCATATTCAGACCAAAGTTCATACATATCATCCCAAGCAAGACCAGAGCCTACATGCTGAGTTTTGGTGCAGCGCCACCTACTGGTTTGGATATACAAAAAATGGTTATTTTTGCTTGCAGCTTCAGATAGGTTTGTCCAAAAATCATAACTTTGGTCTTGTTAGATTAGGGGCATCATGCCGAGTCGAATGATAACCATTATTACCATATCAGCCCTTTTGGTCGTCGGCCATTTTTAATTTTGTGCAAAAATGCTGTATTTTACGAACACATTAGCATATCATCACAAAACTCGATATGGGTCATCAGTACGATGCCCTGAACGAGCCTGAGAAGTTTCGCACCAGCGCCACCTAGTGGTAAAATCAAATATTCAAATGCTTATCACTATGAGTGTGGTCGACTTATTTTCAAAATAGTCATGATCTTAGACTCCTGAATCCCTGCTGAGTCCAACGATACCAAACATGCTAGGTTTCGACTTATGGTCTGTCCGCCATGTTGAATTTTGCGAAAAAACCTGCTTTTTCGAACTTGTCCTAGATGCTTCATTTGATTGTCATGAAAATCAGATCAGATCATCTTCAGTCCATTCTGGCAAAAAGTTATCAAAAGCTTCTCAGTAAATCAAACCATTCTCAAATAACACGCAAATTAATTTAACGCATAGCACCCAATTTGGACTCATGGCTGTATCTCTGCAATGCTTTATCATATTCAGACGAAACCTCATACATATCATCCCAAGCAAGACCAGAGCCTACATGCTGAGTTTTGCCATAACGCCACCTACTGGTCTGGAGATACAAAAAAGCCAATATAGCCATTATTTTTGCTTATAGCTTCAGATAGGTTTGTCAAAAAATGATAAAGTTGGTCTTTTTCAATTCGGGCATCATGCTGAGTCGAATGATATCCAATTTTCCCATGTCGGCCATTTTGGCCATTGGACATTTTAAATTTTGTTTTAAAATGCTGTATTTTGTGAATGCATTAGTGTATTGTTGCGAAACTCTGTATGGGTCATCAGCACAAGGCCCTGAAAGAGTCCAAATCAGCGCCACCTACTGTATTTTTTTCATATGCTTATAACTTTTGATCTGGTTGACTTATTTTTTTCGGGAGTCATATCCTTAGTGAGTGTCATTGTCACCTCACTCTGACCAAACCACATTCATTTGGTCACAGCGCCACCTATTGGTCGAAAGTGATAAACCAGTAAATCTTTATTACTGACTGTATATATCATTTTCCAACTCTTTTGCCTTAAATGATCGTAATAGGTCTTTAATTGCTCACTGTTGCAGTTGGCCTAATGCTCCCAGCCATGTTGGCTGGCTTGTTGTCCCTTTTTGCTTGGCCCCGTAATTGCTGCTTGCAGCTATATTTATTATTAGGGCCCGAGCACCGATGGTGTGAGGACCCTATTGGAATTGCTCCGTTTATTATTATTATTAATATTATTAGGGCCCGAGCACCGATGGTGTGAGGACCCTATTGGAATTGCTTCGTTTATTATTAGGGCCCAAGCGAAAATTCGCGCAGGGCCCTCTTGTTCTTCTAAGGATTATTATTATTTTTTTTTTTTAATTTATTTTTTTTCCGTCTTCCGGGGCTTTTGGGGGCCTTAACATGCTCAAAACTCTTGAAAATTGGCACACACATTGGAATCCCGGCCATTAGGACGCCGAAGAGGCTGGTACCCGGGCGTGGCAGGGGGGCTCGACAGCGCCCCCTTGAAATAAGTCTGAAAATTTGGTCCATATATTAAACATGCTTTCACGTATTAGTATGAAACTCGGTACACATATAGACCTCATCGGGCCGAACAACTTTCGTGCTCTAAGTTAAACGCCACGCCAACAGGAAGTCAGCTATTAAGGGTTGTTTGAAAAACGCATGCTGGAATTTGATATACTCCTCCTAGGCGATTAATCCGATCACCACCAAACTCGTCAGCATGAAGTCAAGACACTGATGATGAAAAATTGCCAGCGATTTTTGATATCTCGAACGTTTGGCCGTGGCGAGGCAACGAATTTATGGCGAGAAAAAGGAAACAGGAAATGTGTTATAACGTCTGCATACATGTATTGATCTTTATGAAACTTCACGAGTGTGTTGGTTGTAGTATTCCGATCACATGGATGTGACTATTGTGAGTCAAAGTTATAGCGCCACCAACTGGCAGCAGGAAGTGTATCACTTTTTGAAATGCTTTGAGATCACCCTCTTATTTTTACCTGATTTGCTTTAAACTTCATCAGTGTAATGTCAATACACAGCAGATGTAGACCTATGACAGGATTTTGATATTTGTAATATTGTTGCCATGGCAACACGTCAAACTGTAATAATATTCTTGAGTGTTTTTGAGGCTCTTAACATCCTTCAAATTGCATGAAACTCGACACACACATCAATATTGTCAACCAGTAGACATGGACAAAGCCATAGAAATGGGCATGGTGGAGGGGCTCAGTAGCGCCACCTTTTGACAAAATGGGGGGGTTAGTTTTCCTACAGTCACCAACTCGGTACACATATTTTCTCATTAAGCCAGACAATTTTCTAATTTACATTCATTAGCTCCGACCAACAGGAAGTCGGCTATTTTGGTTTGAATGTTATTTTTGAAAAAACAGGCTATGAATTTTATACTACTACTCCTACAGGGTTATCCAATTTACACCAAGCTTTTTTAACTTGTTGCTAACACATTGAAGTTGTTTAATTGCAAACGGATTTTGGATATCTCAAACGGTTTGGCCGTGGCGAGGCAACGAATTTATGGCAAGAAAAGGGAAACAAAGTGTTATAACTTCTGCATACATTAATTGATTTTGATGAAACTTCGGCTTAGTCTTCGTTGTACAAGGCTGATCACATGGATGTGACTATTGTGATTCAAAGTCATAGCGCCACCAACTGGAAGCAGAAAATGTGTCACTTTCAGCATGCATTGAGATCACCCTCTTATTTTTACCTGATTGCTTCAAAATTCATCAGAATAATGTTAAAACTTGGCACATGTAATCCTTTGAAAAATGGGCAGGGAGGAGGGGCTCTATAGTGGCACCTTGTAGTGCAGTAAATGTGGAGTGAATTTGACATAGTCCTTTGATGTTTAACCGTTTTAAGTGCCTATTCCCGCTGTGCACAGTTGCCCTGAAGCCACCGGGGTGGCGGTGCCACCGGGCTTGGGCCCGCCATCGCTGCTCGCAGCTATATTTATTCTTCTTCTTCTTCTTCTTCTTCTTCTTCTTCTTCTTCTTCTTCTTCTTCTCCAAAGTGAATCGCGTTTGAGAGGGCCTAAACGTGCTCGAAAAGTCACGAAACTTTGCACACGCGTCAGAAGTCGTGAAAATTTACGTCTGTTATGGGTTTCG